>NC_140417.1:106412986-106450486 GCF_965140295.1 Lepidochelys olivacea
TCAGGAGTTTTGGCCTGTGTGTTTCTAAACTCAGTCCTTCTTGTTTGATGCTTTCGTGCATGCGAGACAAGGACTGTCATTTTATTGCTGCAATTATATTCTTATGAACTCCACGGTGATGCTTCCACTGGAGTGTTGATGGATGCAGCAGGTGTAGGAGCTGAGGAGATAAAAGAAATACAGAGGACGACCTGTGTTTGCAACAAACTAGTCATTTCTCGACTTAGGGAAAACTGGGTCAGTCAATAACCGTTTTCTAGGCACTGACCACAAATAAAGTATTTCTTGGCGTTTGATAACATCGTGCCATCGTGCTGTGAAATCCCAGAATGTATTTGCTATTACAACATGCTTTTTAACGGGCTGCTATTGACTTGCCTCAAAGTTAGTATTGCAAACAGCAAAAGGCATCACTTTGTTTGTAGGTGACACACGGAACAGCATATTTTGACTGAGAATTTCTGTTTATTTTTCATTCACGACACATGCCAGGCTTTTGCTCCCAAACCGCAAAGAAAATGAACGACTATCTCTTTTCAATGGGGCTTTTGAGAAATCCTGCCCTAACTGTACACACACATTGATTCGGGGCAGTTTTCTATAAACGGGAACCGATCCTATCTCTCCAATCTGAACTAATAATAATAATAACGATGCACGCGGTGCCAACCCAGCGCATGAGATGAAGCAAAATCCTCAAGAGAGACATTCGGGGCCGCTTCTCAGGCGTGAACTTCAAACGTGACCTTCTCCAAAGGAAGCAGGAATAGACAGCTGCATGCGAGCAGAACTTGCTGACTGCAGAGGATTGCAGAAAGGCAGTCCCCCAGCGCCAGGGAGGGCTGGTCCCCAGCACACGGCCCAGGGGAAGGGGGTGCTCTTGCTTTCGCAGCTGCTCGCTTTGCTCGCTAGGGAGAAGTTCTGCTCCAGAGCGAGCGTAGGGCCGCCCCAAGGCAAACGGGGGAAGGCCCCGAGCAGCCCCAGCCCAGCGGTGCTGAAGTTGGGATGTGCAGCAGGCTGAAGCCGGAAGTTTGAGCGGATCAGCACGGCTTGCAGAGGAAAGCTGCCCGACCGAGCACCCGGGCTGCGGCTGCCGCCGCTGCCTGCCACAGGCTGACACCCCGTCGCTGATAACCTCCCGCGGGGGTGGGGGAGGAAGTCCCCCGGTGCTGCAACCATTGCTGCTGCAGGAGTCACCCCAGGCAGCAATTCTGGGGGCAGGGTGCTGCTGAGCCAGGCGGGGTGCGCGCGCGTCTGGCCTCCCTTGTTTCGGAGAAGCCAAGAATAAAGCGCAAGTTTCTCTCCTGGCCGCCTTGGGGGGCTCAGTGTCCAGGGAGGTGGGAGCCAGGCGGTGAACTTTGCGGTGGCTGCGGGGTTGCGGTCACCGCATGGGCCAAGGGGCTCCCCCGCAGCCCCGCAGCCCTGCAGCGCAGGAATCCAAGGGCTGCCCCCGCCACAATTCCCTTCCCTGTGTGAAACCTGAGCGCCCCCCCCCCCACCCCCAGCCGCTGCTCCGGGGAACAGAGTATCGGCCACTGGGCAACGCTCTGCTTTGACTCCACCTGGGAAAGTTTTCATCTAGTCCCGCGAGCCAGGATGTTTGTCAAAAGCCCCAAAGCCTCCCGGGCTGGCCCTGGGTAGAGAAATGTCCTCTGTCCCGCTCTCTGATTATTAGTTCAGCCACAGGGAACCGGCCCTGGAAGTGTCGCTGGGCAAGCTCCCTTTGATTCGAATGGGGTTCTCAGACCCCTCCAGTTCCAGCAGTCACATACATCATCTCTGCCAGAAATATACCTTGCCGGGCTGAAGTTAAGAGGGAGCGGCTGCAGCTGGCCCACTTCTGTTTTCTGGGAAGCTTTATGACTCCGGGAGGTACCCTGCCATCTACCATAGGCCTGCAAGGCCAATAAACAGCGGCAGCCCGCTCATAGTGCAGGCAGCCCGGAGCCTGACAGTATTTGTATAAAAGCTAAATTCGAAACCCCCTCCCAGTGATAACAACAGGGGAGTAAGCAAAGTGGTTGTTCATTTAGTGGAACAATGCGCCCTCTGTCTCACCAGTTCCTGGAATGAGAGCCAGTGGGAGGGAGTGTGTGTGTGTGTCTAACAATAGGAGGAAATGGGGAAGGTTGGAAAGACACCTGTTCTGTCTCATTTTCCAAAGCCACACTTAAAATGATAAGGAACGGGTTTTATTTATTTTTCCACCACAACATTCAGTTATAACAGTATTGGTTGTTTTAAAAAGAGGACCGATTCCTGGCAGAACCAGAGAGTCAACAAAAACAAACAAACAAACAAAAAACCACCTTGGGATGATAGTAAACAATTGTCCTACAACAGGTGAGCAGACAGCAGGAAAGACAGAGAGAATGGAGGTGTCCACACAGCACTCGATTTCAGTCTATTAAAATCCACACACCCCATGGACTCTACAAGAAAACTGTACATAATAGCAAATAAGTTAACATTTTTTCAAAGATTGATTGTCCTTCACTTAAAGCGCTCAGCACACTGAACCTCTTTTATTTATTTCATCAGGACTAGTGTTTATTCCCCCTCCTATCCCTCTCTTTTCACTTTCCTTCCTTCTTTTTAACTACATAAAGGAACGCAATTATACAATGAAAAAAACCCTTTTCTCACCATTAAAATAAAAGCAGTTCTTCAAGAATTGCCGTACAATATTGCACAGTTCAAAAGTACAATAGTTTTTTGTTTGTATTTGTTTTACAAAAGAAAACAAAAGGGTACAGATTTTTTAATGCTGCAATACCATTTGAATGAAAGAAAAAAGACCCCCAAGGACAATAATAATCCACAATCAATTATTTTTAAATCTAAACAAATGGTAATAAATAAGGATCACCCAAAGTGAGTCTATAATTAAGCATTTCCTTTTTGGTTGTGTTTCTTTCGAGTTATAAAGTCCCATCACAGAAACCTAACGATACAAAACATGGAAAAGTGACCAGGCAAATTTGTACAAAGGTCTGGTTAAATTAAAAGCCACGGTTGGTGGAGTCTTTGAGTTGTAACAGAACCACGAGTATTAACAAGTTTGAGAAAGAAGGGAAGGCATGAAAGGAAAAGAAATTCCATTTTCCGTTAGCATTTGGCAAATATGGAGGAGTAAACCGTGATCATTTATTTATTGTTGTTTACAAAAATAAAACTAAAGCCACAAATATCAGCGCAATATTTTGTTCACGTTTACAAAAGATGTAACAATTCTAGTGTTCTCTACAAGTTTCCACTTCAACTCTGGTTTTATTTTTAGGGTCTTTCCCCCCGCCCCCGCCCCCACAACTTCCTAACAACCACCCATTAAAAAAAGAGCATCAAATATTCGCTTGATGAAGTGCACAAATCATTTGAGTACTTACAAAAATTACTGATCATTTACAGCTGCTCCGTTTCCTCGGGCCTCTCTCCTGACCTAGAGGTTTGGTGATTTTTTAAAGCCACCCCCTCCCCACTGCGGCACCAGAAAGCTGAATGGGGTCAGTTCTCAGACGGGTCGCAGGAGTGGTACTGATGTGACTACCGGGTGGGAGTAGTAGACGGGGTGAGGGAATGTTAAGAGGGGCTGGCTGACGGGCACGTTGGCAGCCGAGGTGCCGTTCTCGGCGGTGGAGTTCTCATGGTAGAGGATAGGCACCCGCACTATTCTCTGGGCTGCAGCGTGGCTGAGATTGGCAGCCTCCAGCTCTGCGGCCAGCTGCCTTTTCCACTTGTTTCTTCTGTTCTGAAACCAGATCTTGACCTGGGTCTCTGTCAGGTGCAGAGATGCTGCCAACCCGGCCCGCTCCGAGCTGCTCAGGTACCTCTTCATGTCAAAGGTGGACTCCAGCTGGAACACCTGGCTCCGGGAGAAGACAGTGCGGGTCTTCTTCTTTCGGCAGGGCTTCTTCTCCGGGCTGTCTTCCCTGGCTTTCCAGTCCTCCCCGTTCTCCTCCTTCTTCACCTCCTCCGAATCACTCTCCTCCAGAATGATCTCCTCTGGGCTTTTCGAGTCAAGCTCCTTGTGGTCCGGGTCAGCCTTGAGCAGGGGCTCCGGGGAGTCTCTGTCCGTGCCCGAGGCCGGGGAGGAGTCTCGCAGGAGAGATTTCTCTGCAGCTAAAGAAAACCAAAAACACACCGCACCTTTGTCACCATCCTCAAAGGCACCCAGGCCCTAGGAACACCAGCCTGATGCCTCCCTGCAAACTTAAGCCACAAAGGGCAAGGAAGAGACGCTTGTCTCACCACGGGGCCTCACAGGCACCTTCACCTCCCCCCAGAAAGGAGCCTGCTGGGGGCCACTGAACGATGCGGGGAAAGCAGTTACCAAACCATCCTGTTTTCAGGGGTAGCCGCGTGGGGAGAGCGAGCCCTCGCTCCTGCCCCGGGAGATGGGACACCCAGCTGGGCATCTCGGAGCCGCGCGAGCGGAGTAGGAGGGAGAGAGACAGACAGACAGACAGACAGATTCATTCCGTACCTTCAGGCCTGGGCAGGTGGCCTCCCGCGGCGGTCAAGGTGTACGGGTACCACCAGGAGGCTGGGGACCGCTCTAGGTAGTGCGCTTGCAGGGCAAACCTCTGAGCCGGGATCTCAAAGCGGGGGAAGGTGAGGTCGCCCACCTGGGAGAGGGAAAAGCCGGCTCCATCCAGAGCCCCCTTGGCAGCCGGAGCGAAGAGCGCTCGGGGCTGCTTGGGAGGCGCCTTGTGGTGGTCCCCGTTGAGCAGGCTCTTGATGGAAAAAGGCGACTCCTTGGGCGGCGGCGGCTGGCTGCTGGGGGTCTCCTGTCCCGTCTCAGGCATCCTCCTCCCGGTCCCTGGCAGGGCAGCGGCGGCTCAGACCATAAACCACCCGCTAACCACACTCGAGCGGCAGCGGCAGCCGCCCAGGCGCTGGGCGCCCAATCCGGCCGGGGGTGGGGCGGGCGGCTGGGCGAGGACAGGAGGCAGCGCCTCCGCGCATGGGGCGGGAGGCTGGGGCGGGGGGCGGGAAGGGGGCTGCTCAGCCGCGGGACACTCAGACCCACAGAGCCCGGGACCGAGGGCTGCTGCGGGGAGGAGGACCAGAGCCCGGCTGCGGCGGCGGCGGCGGCGGCTGCTGCTGCGTCAATCTGGCGCCGGATGCTAATGATGAAATCAAAATGTCATCCAAGTTAAATGCAGGGCGTATACGGCGATTGGGCACGCACAATGGCAAACGGGAGTAGGCAGCAGCCAAGGGAGAGGGCTCCGCGCAGCCCCAGCCCCGTGCAGCAGCAGCGGTGGCAGCCTCCCCCCGCCCCCCTGTAGACTTGGTGCTTTGGCTTCGGGCTATAAGAGCTCGCCTGTTATTGGCTTTATATAGTCCAATTAGGCAGCAAATGAGGACAGGGCTATTAGCGCAAAAGGATATTGGCTTTGCTAAAGCACCACGAGACGCGCAGGAGGCAAATGACACAGAGCTCCCCGCTCATGCTACAAACCACCCCCTCACACTTCCTCCTTTCTCTTCCCTCTCCCGCATCTTCTCCTCCCCAGCTGCACAGGTCCCCCCGGGCTTGGAGATCTTTGGAGAACGCCGCCAGTGCGGGTAGGATTTGGGGTGGTTGGGGGAGGAGTGGGAGAGGCTCAGCTATGCATTGTCTCTCCTCCGAGAACCACCCCAAAGCCTCTCCGACTGGGAAGAGGGGCACGGATCGCTCGGGGCGGTCCGTGGTCATTCCCTGATCGAGATCGTCAGAAGAACCAAGGCAGAAGGAAGATTAAACATGAATGCAAACAACAATCTAGGCGGGCTGGTTGTCCCATAAATGTATCGCTCCCAAATAGATCGCTGACCCGCGACTCCAACATACACCCACGAGCCGAGCTTCTACAGATCCCTGTCCCAAAAGTGTCACAAGAAGGTGATTCACCGTTACGCGGAATGGGGACTATTGTGCATTTCCACCCAACTTTGTATAGGCGAATTTTAAAACGGTGTCCTCGACTCACCCAAAATACACTGACAAATTGACCTTTATCAATAGATCATAACGTTGTGTTTAGATTAACAAAAATCCTCCTTTCAGAAAAAAGTATTGGATACAAGTCTATTATAGAGCTATGGCACTTATTATATTAGGTATGTTATATTATTTCAGATAGATAGATAGATAGATAGATAGATAGATAGATAGATTAGATAGATACTGAGCACGGCAACATGTTACCTATAAGGCTAACAATGAGGGAAGCTGAAAAGTCTGTGGTTCTCGTAATACTGGTAATTTGTAACGTGTAGTTTGGTTTTAAAACACTTTTAACAAATATTAAAGTATGATCTGGATTATATACTTTAAGGGTCCTATTTACAGAGGATATCAGTTTAATAGCAGACGCTACACTTTTCCCCTTATGAATATTTCCTAGCCACACATATGTTCTAAAGTAGAACACAACAAAGTTTGGGACAGGTACCGCTGTAACAAACCTATTGTCAATGTTTCTTAAGAACTAGGCTATTGTTCGCAATTATTTTTTTACAATGGGAGGAAGACCAGCAATGTTCACACGGCCCCTACTTTTCTGGAAGATCGCTTCTTGTGTTTATACGCCAAAACCAGCAGTTTTTTGTTGACGCTTCACTTCAAATTTTGCACAAATTGTGCAGTAGCTTCTAACCTGCAGGGTCGAACATTATTTGTCATCTATTTAAATAGTTCAAATGGAAATGGCAACAAATAGATACGGAAGCTGATCTGGTAGAATCCGAAGTAAACCCCACAGCGTTTACTCCTTTGCTGGGCACTCTTACGAGTTCTTTTCTTTTTCCCTTTTGCTACCTTTGTGTTTGACTTGTCATCTACAACTGGCACTTTTTAAAAATGAAGACCAGATGAACTGCATTGTAGGTTTTTTATATGAATGGTTAATTTGGAGTGGGATTTTTAAGTTTACAACATTTGCAGGCTTGATTTCCTATAAAAAACTTCTGTTAAAATAACACCATTTAAAAGAACCCAATTTTATGTTGTGTTCAGGCATCTTCTGAGCATAGTTTTCTGCGGATTTTCATGAATCTCAGTTACATTCTAGCTTGTGTCCTGAAGAGGAAACTATGTTTAAATGTTATATTTAAACATAGTTTCCTTTACAGGAATATCTGTCTCGATATTCTACGGATATGTAGGTTTTATGAACATTCATAGACAATATTCATATAAATGATATTGCAATAATCTTTCCTGCAATTAGAAAGCAATTAGAAAGCTTCTGGACCTTGGAATCAATGATGCTATGCGTATTCTGAGAAACTCCAACAAAGTTTGCCCCACGTGTCCATTCGATTTCAAAATACTGACGTCACGTCATTCTGTAATCTTCTGTCCAGCAATAAAAGAACAAAATCATGATCTGTGTATAGTGACGTTTTTCAGAATAAAATACATCATTGACTGCACCGGTTGGATGCATTCAGCGCTAGTCCGGAGCTCTAGTCCACCAGAAAAAGTTGGACTTTTGATGCTTTTAGTGAAGAAGACTTTATCCTTACAGACTCAGAATCTGGGGCAGGCAATTACTGGACAGGTTGGTATTTTGCCCTCACAAGGATATTTGATGTAGTAAATCTAAGAAATGTAGACATTAAAACTACATGTCAGGACACCTCTATCTTTGTATGTACTTCCCCTTCAGATTAACCAGTTTATTTCTCAGGGTCTTTGCAGCATATACTGTGTGGTCCCCTATTTCCAAAGGGTGCAACTCCTTCACTTTCATTCTATGATGTCGTCCTGATTGTCAAACTTTAACGTTGGTATCTAATCTAATCTCCTTCTGGGAGAACAGGTCAGAAGAAAGAGAAAAGCTGCAAGTTGTCTGTACAAATTACCTCAGCGTCCCCCCCGTCACTCCGGACCGAATTCTCTCGCTTTAAATGATATTTCAAGCACTTCGGCTCAAGTGGAAAACACTTTTTAATTTTTTTTTTTTTAAACAAAAGCCTTGAATGACTGTCCCAGTCCGGCTTCGTCTATCTCTAGCACAAAACTAAAGCGCATCGCGCCCTCTGTTGGCATTCCCCATATTTCGGTAGCAACTCCGGTGTGAGAAACAGAACTGAAGCAAATCCATAGCTACTTTACAAGGCTGTAAGGGGGAAAATGTCCTTCTCCAAGATCCATCTTAATTCTATATTTGTAAAACCAGCACAAGTTTTGTGTACAGGGAACAGGAGAATTGCATCAGCACACGACTCTTTCATTTAAACTGAGCGTTTAAAAAAGACCTCAGCTAGAAGAGCCCCACACTGGGAGGAGGACATTGCTTTTAACGTCGTGAATTCGATCAGAAGGAAGAAAGCGCAGAGATCAAGACAGTTACAGTCCCGCCTTCAGTCGCATGGAATTGGCCCCTCTTTATAAAATATGGCTGGTTGAACGGGGCGAGCTGCGTTCAGAGGCATTGCAATTTCTGGCCTAACGGGAGTCGTCTTGTAAACATTATTTCATACTGTCAGAATAGGCCTCACGGCCGGAGTGCCAAGCCTGCAACGGCACAGCGGAATGAGAATTAGGAATAGGATCTGTGCCCTGAGCTAAAACAGGCCTTTCATCTGAAGAGGTAACGGGTTTGCGGCAAGGAGTGCATTCATTTTCGCACGAGTTCTTTGAAAAGCCTTAACAATACCTGATCATCAGTGACTTCTCCTAAGTGAGAGCAGGGAGTGAGAAGGGAGAGACAGAAAATACAGGTTGCATTGCAGGGGGGAACTCGTCCTGGTTCTTTCGCAGTATATGCCAGCATTGTGTGAAAGCAGATTAAAAAGGACGACACAGGGAATATCCGTGCACGCAGAAGTGGGAGGTTGAAGGGAAGAATATGTAGGGAGAACTGCATCCATATAGAGCAGGCAGGTTGAAGGGAGGATGTGTAGAGGGATATACAGATATGCAAAGTGTAGGCATAAACTGTGAATGGGAAATACAGTGTAGACAAAAACATATTGTACAATCAGAATGTGGATCAAGATTAATAAGGGGAAACAAATACTTAATTTTAAAAAGAACTAAATCAAATTCTCTATCAGTGTTGTTTATCATACGGGATATGCCAGTCTTATGTAGGAAATAGGGGCCGACTGTCTACAGCACTTAAAGGCCAGGCTGTCTCTGCTCTCACCGGCAGGCAGCATGCACTGGGTTTTTCTTTGTCTGTCTTTTCCCAGCATGGGTATCAGAACACAGCAACTGGCTAGCTTGTAGGCTGCCAAGCAGCCCCGACAGTGAACCATACTCTTGTCTCAGAGCGCCTAAATGCCATGGTGATGGGTGCATGAAAATAGATGACCAAATAGAGATAAAGCAGGTGCTGGGTTTGGGGGTGTGTCAGGCCGCTGAACAATGCCGTGGGAGAGGCTTGCCACTTGACTTCATCAAGAGGTAGGGCACATGTCTGCTTATGGCCTGAGCCACCCAACCATTGGGACCAGATTCTGGGCCCTGCATTTTCCATTATACTTGAAAGATTTATTAAGCACAAAATAGTATCGATGTTGCCCAAGCTGCCGCGGAAAGAATTACCCATGTGGGTTTTAGACTGGTAATCTGATATGGTTCTCAATTCACAACTGAATCCACAATGTGGATTAACATTCTGAAGGAAAAAATAAATACAAAGTATCCCACCCACTTAAACCAAGTACAATTCTGAAAATCTGAAATAAATGCGAGCACCTATAATGAACGGTCTGGTCTGGCATAAAAGAAGAGGAAAATCAAATTTTCAGCTGTAGATTCAAGAATGGGATGGGGGAAGAGGAAGATGTTTCTTTAAACGATTCAGTGACTCCAAAATGTAAAATTCCTTTCCCTGGGTCCTTTCATTTTAAAAACTAATCTGGCTCATTCTGAATCTAGCTCTCATTGAAAGTACATGGAACAAACAGGTATTACCTTCCTTTGACAATAAGGAGCTGTCCAGCAATGTGAGTTTTTTAAGCAAACTCTTGTAGCCAGGGACATCCTGAGGATTTATGTCACTCCCCGGAAAATTTGGGGTCTATAAAAGCACGAATGGATTACACTGATCCAGCAATGTAATCTTTTCATCTGCGACAGCTACAATCTCGAACAGATATTCTTCAATTTATGTAACTTTTTTCAGACCATGATGAGTGATAGAACAGAATGGGAATTGCTCAGACAGCATGTTGCAATAAATGCTGCTCTGGTATTACTGAGTTATATGCTTGTAACAATCATGATAGGGATAGAACTAGAGACAAATTTAAATATCCAATTTAGGGGGTTGCACCGTTGCCCATCACGGTAGTATCTGAATGGCTTCCTCATTCATTAGACTGGAACTAATGAAGTCCCCAGTGAAAATGTATATTACATTTCTTCATCACCTATATATTATATAGTTTGGACCCTGTAGTTTTACTATAGTTACAAAGTCCTGCAAATAAATGACTGCATTCAGAAACAGTCCCAAGATAGATACAGAAATAACTAAGCTGAGAGGCATATCTGTGGAGGGAGAGGGGAAGGGGATGCCAGCAATTGGCATTAGTAGTTTATGAGCATCTTCTGTGCACATAGGCATCTTTTTCACTTAAAGGCAGCCTGCAAAAGGGGAGGGCGGACGACTATACAGGCTTATGCCCCCCCCCTTTTGTTTCTTTGGAAAGGAAGCCTGGAAAGTGGGCTGTTTCCCCCCTTCTGCGTGCTTTTCACTTTAGAAATCAAGTCTGATCTCCCCTGTGTTGCTGGCGGTGTCTCTCAGATAACTAAAAATGTGGATTGGGTGCTCTCTCCGCTCTCAATTGAAAGGGCAGAGGTGCTAAATCCGTAACAAAGGCTCCCTCTTCCTCAGTGTTTGAGTTAAACAAGTTTTAAAACTCCCCATCCAAAAGAGCGTTTTAACAGGCTGTACTAAAAGGACACCCCTTCTTATTCAGTCTTTACTCCCTTGGTATCTGTGACATAATTTTACTAGTTCTCCAGTTGTCCATGAAGTCTTCCAGGGTAGATGAGACCTGAATTACTAATGTAAAAAACAGGGGGACAGACTCCTCTGTTGTTGTCGAAAGAAACCTTGATCTTGCAGTCCTCTTTTATATATCATAAAGAAGCAAAAAAAAAAAAGTACATCTCCATCCTTTTTATTCTTTTCCCATTTCAGGTCTCTTTTGTTATCAGGCTAAGGGAACACACAGTTCTTATTTTTACATCCATCACAACAGGATGTGGGCACAATGGACCCCATCCTCAGCCAGTGTAAAACAGGGTAGCTCCATGCCTCACCTATTTTTGTTTATTTAATTTGTGTTTCTAGAACTGGATTGTTATCATTGTGGTTTAAATACATAATAATCATTTCATTAGTGTTTCCATTCAAAATTAATTGGCTAATCTACACATGAATCACTTGTGTAACTGTGATGTTTGCAATAGTTGCTTGATGTGATTTAGAGTAATTGCTTATTTTTAGGTTTAGCCTTGTGTTATACTGCAAAGTGATTTATCTGATGGTTTGTCTTATCCAAATACATTCTCTTTTTTGTGGGTTTTTTTGTTCTTTCATTTGTTTGTTTTTACAATTTTATATTTATAAAGAAACATTTCTGTAGAGCCATGGAACATGTTTGCACCATGTGATTTTGAGATTACATGTTATATCATCTTTGCTCTATGATGCAGTACTATAAGCCATACCAACTTTATATGTTTGGAGAATTATCAGCTGCAAGATATTCTGGGTTAGTCTATTCCGGTTCTTGTACCACTTTCACCACCACAGTATCTGAGCATCTTCAAGAAGTGAATTCAGTGATCTGACAAACATAGAGTTTGCTCTTTCTCTCATCCTTGGAGACTTCTTAGCTCCTGTGGGAGTTAGTTCCCCCACAGACAAGCTTTGCCTTTGCGGTAGAAAGTTCTGTTTGTCAGAGGAATAGAGTTGTTAACCATGGGCCCTGCCCCAGACCACTTACTGCAGAAGCATAACACCTTGCAGTAAGAGTTGTAGGGTTAGGCTGGACCACACCTGCATTTAACATTCTAGTGCACCTGCCCAGCAGTCTGATATAGCAAGGTATTTAAGCACGTGGCTAACTTTAAACAGGTGCTTAAAGTAATGGAGTGCTTTAAGTACTTTGTTGAATTGGGGCCTACTTGGGTGGCAACATGTCTGTGCAGAGACAGAAGAAAAGGGACCAGGACCACAGAGAACACTGTGTAAATTATTCCTCCAGCATGGGCAGACTAAATTCAACGTTCACCAGTCATCTATAATGGATACTTCCACCGTCAGATACATTTTAAGGCTGCCTCTTTCCTTATTTTATCTGAGCAGCAAAACCCCCTTCCTTAAACCAAAGATGGAACCGTGCAGGCTTTAAACCACCACCAAAGTCTAGGGTGTTTTATGATATAAACATTACAAATGTTAGCTCTTATTCATTAATTACAGGGGGTATTTTAAATTTCATTTATATACAAAATCTTCTGTATTTGTCAGTTCTTCAATTGTTTCCTTTGTAATATCCAACTGGAATCAAATGTCAATTACAAACAAAAGGAAAGCAACTTTAATTTCATTTGGAATGTTTGATGGTATAGAATAGTTTAAAGAGTTCATCAGCATGAATTTGGGATGGATGCATTACTCACGAGTGTAGAATCCATGAGTAAGTTATTTTGGACATCCCACTCCACTATGATTTGTTCTGTGCTTATGTAACAGAAGGCATGGGAAAGCTATTTTAAGAATGCTTTAAAGAGTTTTAAATTCTTATGTTGTTTAACTTTCTCGTATTCCTTTATCAATAAAGCCAAGTGCCCTCATCACTAGGAGTCACAATGTCAAGGGTTCAGAAGGAGAGAAAAATTAAAAGTAGCAAATATAAAACACCTCCCAAAATGATCTAAAATAACCTTTCTATCCCTACAAATGGAATGACTTTACAAGTCCCATGTCTCAGGCCTTTTCAGGACCTGAAGTGAGCCACTGGCAGGCTAATAGCTCTCCTTCAAAATAGGATAAAGTTCTCATTTCTAGCCCTGTGGGGCTGTGAGAAAACAGACTTTTTAATTTCTGACACTTTTGTTTATGGAACCTGGGCTGAACCTGACCTGTGCTGGCCTTCAGGATGGGGTAATTTTTGAAGGAAGGAGAAAACATTTCTAGGTGGGTTTATTATTGTAAAATGCCGTCTGAAGCTGCTCTGTGGTTTGGAGTGTGACACTAAGTCCAGGGAAAAGAGATTAGTAGGCATGTCATATGGTCTGAGCGTATTATGCATAATATTGCACAGGTATGAGGAGGTAATATTACGTCAAACTTATTACAAGCCTGTACAGTTATCCCCTCCCCATGAATGCATGACACTAGTCTATTTCCTACATTTACAGTACTATACTGTGTAGTAGTAAAAGTTTATAAAATAAGCAACCATCAACCCAGATATTAAAACCCCATGAAATCTACAGTCAATTTATATCAAGCACTCTACCCAATCAACAACTTAGAAAGTTGTTTCCTTCACTTTGCCCCATTAAACATGTATCCATCATCCTTCACAATCAGAAGCAAACTCACAGACCTGTATTGCAGGAGGAGCAAATGTTGGCTAAAGAAGCTGGGGCAAAACCTGGTCTTATGAAAACTGTAATGGGATCTTTGCTATCCATGTAAAACAAAAAGGACCTAACCTCTCAAAGTCTCATCCAAATGACCCACATGAAGTAAACTTCATGGAAACTCAATTCAGCTGTTTCAGAAGGTTGAAGAGTTGAATCATCCCTGCTGATTTTGGAACCTGTGGTTCTTGAGACCCAGCATTCCGAGCCTGATGCTTATGACACCAAGCCAAAACCTCCTGAATAACATATATAAGTGATGAAAAAGCAATACAAATTTTGCTAACATCCATTATGGTATAATATAGAGAAGAAAATTTCTACATTGTCACAAATAGTTAACTTCTTAGGCATACTGGGACCAGACCTGTGCTGAGCACATTCTAGGAGCTGCAGAGAACCTGAAGTCAACAAGAGATATAGAACCTCTCCGGTATCCTTTAACCCCCTTCCAAAGGAGAGTGGTGTCCAAACATTTTGCTGAACTGACTGGAAAAACAATTGGTATAATCCACACTTCACCACTTGTATAGTCAAGACCCAGACAAATATAGATTATTTATGTGCAACTCAATGAGAACAGAATAGATAATATATGTGTGTACAGCAGCTAAATTATCTGCAGTTTTAGGAGTTCCTAAATAATCATTGATTTAAAAGCTGTTATGGTCCATTGAGTCAAAAATCAGTTTCTTAAAAAGACTCTCGCATTAGATTTATATCATAGACCCTGGTAATTCCACAAGCGCTGTTATAGATATCAGCTAAATATTGCACTTTATGGAAAGATACTAAGATAACCCTACCCCTTCTTGGAACTTTGGGGTAAATGGACTCTGAATAGGGACAAGCCCGGTTTGGGGTTACCAAAACCAAAAAATAACTTGTGGTTTTGCAACATAAGCTAATTGTGCCCATATTTCATATATAGATAGTGGCTTCCATCCAATGATCTCACTGTGCCTTCCAAATATAAAGGGCTCTGTCATGCTTTTAAGCCCCAGTACTTCTATGCAGAGGAAGGCTGCTCCAGCAGGAGCAATGGTAAGCTCTGTGCCTCAGGCAGGTGCAATGTTTCCTGGAATTTCAAGAAGCCCAGGAAGAATTCATTTCATAGGGTGCAGTGTTCATTCCCTTCCTCTGTCTCTTCCCATAATTACTGGCTTTTTTGACTGGTGCAGAAATAGACCAAGGCTCTCCAATGTATTTTGCAGAGGTAATAAGATCACAGTGTCCTTATACTCTTCTGAGAGTAGGAACTCACCCAAGCCTGGGTTCTCCACCAGGACAAATAGCCAGGGAAGTTCTATATGTCTCCTCCCCGATTAAACACCCACTTAGGGCTGAGTACAATCTAGCTCTAATTAATTTAGCTTCTTATCCCCCCCCGTAGATAGGTATTCATATCCCCATTTTACAGATGAAGTAACTGAGGCACAGAGAGACACATTGCCAAGGTCACCTAGGAAGCCCATGACTGAGCCTGTAAGATTGCCCATTCCTCCAAAACTAAATTCAAAACCTCTAAGTTTGTCCCTCTCTGCTAACAGTGTACTTAGATAAGTGTTCATTGTTATACATTTTTTACATATATATGGAAGACTTTTAAAAAAATTGTATGTTCTAGCTGAGCATTATGAAAAACACCTTGGAAATTCTCCAACAATAAACTCAATTAAAATAACATCACCAATTTGCCTTAAACCCACACCTGCCAGGAAAGTTAAAGCTAAACTGGCAAATAAACTATCTTTAATTCATCACCTCATGCCTGCTTATCACAACAGATTGGATCCTTTCCCAGGGATCTCTGAACAAGGATGGATATTTCATATGCTGGGCCTTTTTCTGCGGAAAAGGACCTAGGGGTGACAGTGGACGAGAAGCTGGATATGAGTCAGCAGTGTGCCCTTGTTGCCAAGAAGGCCAATGGCATTTTGGGATGTATAAGTAGGGGCATAGCGAGCAGATCGAGGGACGTGATCGTCCCTCTCTATTCGACATTGGTGAGGCCTCATCTGGAGTACTGTGTCCAGTTTTGGGCCCCACACTACAAGAAGAATGTGGATAAATTGGAGAGAGTCCAGCAAAGGGCAACAAAAATGATTAGGGGTCTGGAACACATGAGTTATGAGGAGAGGCTGAGGGAACTGGGATTGTTTAGTTTGCAGAAGAGAAGAATGAGGGGGGATTTGATAGCTGCTTTCAACTACCTGAGAGGTGGTTCCAGAGAGGATGGTTCTAGACTATTCTCAGTGGTGGAAGAGGACAGGACAAGGAGTAATAGTCTCAAGTTGCAGTGGGGGAGGTTTAGGTTGGATATTAGGAAAGCTTTTTCACTCGGAGGGTGGTGAAACACTGGAATGCGTTGCCTAGGGAGGTGGTGGAATCTTTTTTTTTTTTTAAGAAGTTTAAGAAGTTTTTAAGGTCAGGCTTGACAAAGCCCTGGCTGGGATGATTTAATTGGGGATTGGTCCTGCTTTTGAGCAGGGGGTTGGACTGGATGACCTCCTGAGGTCCCTTCCAACCCTGATATTCTATGATTCTATGATTCTATGAAATGCTGCTCCTGCCTCATTATCTGCAGAGGGCTTCTTGAACTGGTGTGGTCCTATGTTCAGGGAGGTGGACGTGCGGTTATGCAGGCAGGGTGTAGGGATGGGGCATGGTTGGGCCAGTGGAGAGTCATGGAGAGACTGGAGGATCCACTGCTATAGAAATCCTCCATTTACACATATACATAGCTTCATTAGGGGCTGCTGTAACCTTCGTGGAGCAGCCATGCAATAGTTCCATGAAACACCTGTTAACCTGCATGCATGTGCCAGATGCCCATCTCAGCTTTGCAGCCTGGGATCTGGGCTTAGAATTTGCTCCTCTCTGAGAAACGATATGAGGCTACAAGAAGGCTAGTTACAGAATCAAGGACTTTCCATCTTAGCTCTGGATATTCCAGTTTTTCCTCGGTTTAAGACCATCCATGAGTAACGCTGGAAGAATGGGTAAAGTGGGACTGTGTATGATTGAACGACATGTTCATATTAGCAGACAAGGAGAATTAAATTTTCATTCATATTGTGAAAGGCAACAAGTGACATGATTATGACTTAGCATGTACATGAAATGTGATACTAATACACACTACAGTTTATTTACAATGGAATACAATTAACAAAATAATATGAACAATGTTGCACATTATATATTCAAAGCCCTGTACAAATGATAACTAATTCATCCTCAACACCGTACAGATATGTATTCTTATAATATGTTGTTATCTCCATTTTATAGATGGGGAAACTGAGTCCCAGAAAGACTAAGGGACCTGTACAATGCCTTTACTGCAAGTTATAGCAGAGCTAGGAGTATTAAGAAAATCATATAGATCACCTTGCTCCTTATATAATTCAGTCAGAAAAATAGTACATTGCACACATCAAGATATAGTGAAGAATTCATTATGCTTGGCAACTTTGCTATGCTTGAGAGCTGCAAAGGAATGAAGGATATACAGACTACTCTGGAAGAATCCAGGGCAAATGTTCAGACATCTCCAATGCCTTTTCCATTTTATTCATCAGATATAACACTTAATATTTGCCACTAATATCTTACTCATGAACTTTATTGCAAGTTGTAACCAAAGCAGAATCTGCTTCATAGTCAGTTCATTTAATTGAAAGGTAAGGCCTTTGGGCAGTTCCTTCACATTAGGGACAGATATTGACTGAACAACTGTACAAAAATTCTCATGAGGAAGAAATTTCAATCAAACAGAGATGATAAGATACTTACTGTTTAGCTATAGAATGTTAGAGCTTTTTGTTGCAAGGTGATTTTTTTTTTAATAATTCAAGTAAAATGATCAGGGATTGCAGAACACTGCTCAAAATTTCTGGATGTCATTGATACTGTCCTGCACATTCATAAATAAGATTTGAAATGATACTATATTGATCAGAATGCTTTGAGGCAGTATGCTAGAGAGCAAATTATTGATAGCTCTGAATTTTCACGAGACAAATATAATGAGATGGCAAACTATGAATACAATGCTCAGGTGGCAACCATATCTAAGGAAGCTTGAGAGATATCTGGCCTTGTTAACAAAAACATCTATTTGTGAGAAGGACTTAACTCTACATTTTATAGGTGACTATTCTAGCTAACTGACTTCAGCTGGGTTCTATGGCACTGTGTCTAAAAACTAGGTTTCAACATACGCTCCCCTGGATGAGCCAGAAATTCCCGATCTATATGCTTTAGGGCTCAAACATGCTCCACTGAAGTCGATGTCAAAGTCACAATGGTTTCAGTCACAGCAAAATTGGTCTTCCCATTGTGTTGCCAGCTTTGCCTAGAATTTATCTCACGCTTCCTCAAAAAAGTTACTCTGAATGGAATGGATCCTGTTTTCAGCACTTTGGACAGCGACATAGGCACTCTGGGTCTGATCTGCCCCACTGAATTTGTTTGTGTGTCTGTGTAAGAGTTCATAGATATACATATACACAGGGCCAAATGTCTCCAGAACAAACTAGATTTTAGCGATGTGATTCCTGGTGCAGATTTCTAATCCATATTCCTATGTTCTGCACAAAGTCTATCTGCTGAAATCTCACTATCATCAATGGAAGTTCAGGGGGAGACTTTCAAAGGAATAAGTGTGAGTTAGGTATCCAACTTAATGCACAGAATACACAGTAGAGATCAGCACTGTAAAGACCAGAATTTTGTCTGTGATTTCATGTTTTATTCTCTTTGGCCCACTCCTGCAACACTTGTGCTCACAGACCTGTAATTGACTTCAGTGGCAGTCACACGTATGCATGGGCTGCAGGATCAGGTCTTCTGTGTGCTTGTATGAGCAAAGTATTAAAATGCTTTTGTCCCTTGGGTCAAAAATAAGAATTAGAAATGTTATGGTGTTATAAATTTCTCAGACATGAAAATAATTAAGTAGTCATATCTGAGTATACAGTCTAAGATTACAGACTAAAAACAAGGTTTTGTGTTAGTTGTGCCCTCCAATACTTCAGACAAAGTTGAAGAAAGTTATAGCTTGGTTTATTTTAATATCAGAGAATTTTATAAGAAGACATGGACATTGTTTCCCTTTCCAACAGAGTGACTCACTGCCCTGTGTATTCTACAGCAAATATTTTTGTTCTTCTTAGAGATAGACCAAAGTTTATACAATATGTGTAACTTTGAGGAGATAGAAAAGACATTGACAATATTAACTGTTTCATAAATACTATCAGATAGGAATTGTTTTTTATTGCTTGGTTTAAACTTTGTTATTGAAAAACCAATAACTTGCCATTTATTTATACTTTTCTTGGCATACAAGCCAGATATATTATCACAAGTGAAGCTAATAAACGATTACAGGCATCACTCTTTTCACTCAACTTTCAGGCCTGGCCTCTTTTTCAAAAGAAAGTGCAATTTATCATTGGACTATTATAATTGTTCTATCTGGCTGTAAAAATCGGTAAAGGACTAGTAATTACAAAAAGCCAGAGAGCAAGCCACTGTTACTCCCACTGGTGAACAGCTATTCACACAAGTAATCCTATTAACTTCAGCGGGATCCCATGCATCAGTAACTGCTCACCTATGGGGATTAAGGGGGAATCACAAGATAGCTCCCAAAGTATTTAATGTAATATCAATTGAAAATGACTAGAGAGACAGGAAGCCACCATCTTGCTTAATGGCTGCCAGATCATAGGGCATATTCTATCTGTGACTTGTGAGCAAAACCTCCTTTGACCTCAGCAGCAATCGTGCACAAAAGAACAAAGGGCCCATTTGTGATACCCTTATTCACACCCTTAGACCAAGCAGTCCCACTGAGATCAGTGAAGTTACTTGTGGAGTGAGGTAGTACTCAATGTTAGGATATCTCAGTCTGCCCCAAAAGTAGTGTATGACTCACAGTTTGAGATAAAGGAAATGTTGCTCAGTACCTGAATTAGAGACCTGATCCTAAGCCCACTGAAGCGAGTAGGAGTCTTTCCAATTAATGCGGTGGGCTTTGAATCAGTATTTTTGTGCACAAGCAATGGCAGGATACATCCCTAACTAATGCCTCAGGTAATCTGTTTTGATTATAAGCATTTATTTATCTCAGAAAAAATGGATGCCAAAATCTAGAATGCAATGTAAGCCAAGATATGTAGGCTCCTTTGGTGTCACTCGATAAAGTACTTTTACAGTGCTCCATTTGGTGTTACATGTAAAAAATACTAGAGCATTATGCTCCCATACATTTTAAATAAGAGCTTCAACATTATGCTGTCCATTTAAAATAATTTTACTAAAATGGGCAGAAAAGTGGTGCTGTAAAAGTTGAGATCTTGAATGCAGGCAGGGCAATAAAGAAAGGGGGAAAATGTGGCTATTCTTTAAAATTCATGGAAATAGTGGCAAGATGGTTCTGTGCTACCCTCGTCACCCTCTCCAATGCCATCTTGGGTCAGTGCCAAATAATTGCAAAACATCCAGCAACCCCAAAAACATGCCTAGTAGGAGTCTCCGATTTTGCCTTGATCTGGGCACAGAATACGTGCAGAATATTCACTAATGTCCTGACCCTGCCAGCTGTTCTGCATGTCCAGCCCTGGGTGATTTCAGTGGGGCTCTGTGAAGACATAGGGGTCTGTTTGTGTAGAACAGCTCGCAGAACTGGTCTCTAAGCATGAAATAATCCCTGTGTAGGGGACCCACACTGGACCATGAATTAATGACCCTTTCCCTACCTGCCTCTTGCTCATGAACCAAGGAGGATCAGGCAGTGCTTTGTTCTTTTATTTTTACATTTATTTTATATATTGAGTTGCTGCAGCTGCAATTAAGAGTAAACCAGTAACATTCAACTTAGTTAACATGCTTTGTTTCCTGCTTTTATTTCAGGGCCTGTTGTAGGGGTTCCCAAAATGTGTGGGAAGGATGCAGAGGGGGAAATGGGTCATGCAAGGAGCAGCTGTTGAGGCACAGGAGCAGCAGGCAGCAAAACCAAGGGTCAATCTGATTTTCCTGTTACAAATTCTGGTGCAATGTACATGCTCAGAGCCTACCTGCGCAGCTCTTGCACTCATCCTCAATGGGCTTGATGTTCAGCCTGCCTTCACCATTCATAAGCCTTTGGAAAATCCCACTGTTTAGTGTTTGCCTGAAGGTGCACTGGATGGTGGTAACTGCTTCTTTGAAAATTCAGCCCTGTAAGGAAAGTTGGTAAACTTGTAACTAATATATTAATGACCAAATTGGAAAGACTCCATTGACTTCAGTGGGCACTAGATCAGGCCCTAAAGGAATAGCATCCAACAAATAGTGCATTTTCAACAGAGTCATACTTTTTTTCCACTTTAATCCCAATACTGCAGCAATAAATGCCATTAAAACTATTGCCATCAACTCATATATACCAGTTACATTGGGGGCGGGGGTCTATACAGAATGCTATTTAAATTGTAAGCTCTTTGGGGGCAGGGACCATCTACTACTCTGTGTTTGTACAGCACCTAGCACAATGGGACCCTACTCTTGGTTACCAGTGGGGCACTGCCATAATAAACATCATGATGATGATTATACAATCATAATAATGACGATGCAAGCAAGAATTCCTTCTCATCTATCAATATAAAAACAAATGTGACAAACAATGGTCTCCATTTAGAAGCATTTTTCTTATCAGGTCATATTTATCTCATCACTATATTACAGCCTAGGAACAGCAAAATGTATGCAATTAACTGCAACAAGGACATTATTGCAATATCCTTTGCTAATCACTACAACTATAGAAAGCTTTAACTGGGTAGATCCAATCTGAAATACCAAAACAAAATTCCATTTACCTGTAATGCTTCTGTTTGCCTTTACTCCCCACCAATTTTAATGATTCACAATTAAATAAAAGCACCCCACCATTCACAATATCTCCCTGCTCATCACCCCTCTATGACCACAGTTTTAATTTTGCACTATTACATTTTCATGGTAGCAGATTGTTATGTCAGTTGGCAGGATTATGAGTCATCATGTACTGTAGGAAGTAATGATCATCCAAAAAGCAAACGGAGATGGGTAGTGAAGGAGAAATCACTTATGCAAATAGAAATATTTTCAATAATGATCAACAGCGTGAGAAGGAACATAGAAAAATTACATTATACAGATGAGCTTCATTTTAAAAATGTTCCCTAACTGCTAAAGAGTTTCCCATCGTCATTTTCCCCCCTTTAAACTCTGTCATTTGTACAGCCTATTAACCTTTAACTTTATGACTGTTCTAACCTGAAATACTGGCAGCATTTAAGTCTGAGAATACTAGAGCCCTGCCTTCTTGGTTGGCAACAGAGGTGAAGCACTTTCTTTTGAATCCGTCATTTTTAATATCAGTCATATACACTCCGCATCAGGGAGACTATTTTTAGACTCACATGCTGATGTTATTTATAATAAATGCTGTACTGATTCCAATCATCTCTCTTCAGTAGACTTAGGAATTTCCCTCCTGCCTCCCATTGTAACCTTATATTTCTACTTAAATATAGTAGGGAAAATCAAATTAAATTACTTCTGTAATAAAAGTTCCACTTTTCCTAAAAAGACGACATTTTATTAATTATTTGTATTATGGGTAACACTGGAGACTCCATCCAAGATCGGGGCCCCATCGTGCATACATATACTGTACACACATCTAGTAAGAAACAGTCCTTGCCTTGAAGAGCTTACAACCTAAATGGACAAAAGAGACAAAGCACAGGAGAAGAAATAGAGAAAAAGTGACTTACCCAAGGACACACAGCAGGTCACTAGAAGAGCTGGGAATAGAAGGCAGGTCTCTTGAGTCCCAGTACTCTATCCACTAGACCAGTGGTTCTCAAACCCTTTTTTCCCCATGGACCACTTGAAAATTGCTGAGGGTCTCGGCGGACCACTTAATGATCTTTCAAAATGTTATTTGTACCATTAGCTAACTACTGTAAAGCGCTTTGGATAAAAACGTGACATAAAAAAACCCCATAATAATATTTTTTCCTACAAATAAAAGCAAACAACTCATGTTTTAATATCAGCAGCCTTGCCTTTCTAATGTGATGGATGTGCCCTCTCTCCTGCGCCGCGTTTCAGCCCCTGAGCTGGGGCGGGGAAGGAGGGCCGTCTCTCCCTGGCAGCCACAGCCCTGGAGCTGGGGAAAGTCACCTCTTTCTCTGGCCGTGATAGCCCTGCACATCCCAAATTCCCCCCACCCCCCTTCTCACCCCACTACCCCCTACCCACTATTCCCCGCAAGGCCACCACCTCACCTTAAATGTGCCTCTTCTCCAGGGTTCAGGCACCTAATTATTGGAGCCACGTCTGCAAATGTGGTGGAGTGGCTGCTGCGGCAGGAGGAATTCTGGCTGACTTTCGAGGGGCACATCTCTCCAAGTGCAAACGCAAGAACCTAGACCTTTATCTTTGCAAAGGATTAAGGCCTTTTTGGTTTTTTAGATGTTTCTACTAAAGTATCATGCAGTTTCACTTCCTAAAATTCTCTTACTACCTACAATTTTTTAAGTTATAAGTCACACAATGGTGATAGACAGAATCCCTTCCTCCAGACCACCAGGCGTTGTAATTACCTGCTCCCTACTAACTCTTCCTGATCAAGGGTTGCCCTCTTATAGAAATTTTTTTTCTCACCAGGCCTTTCTGAGGGCTGGCCCTTTAAAGCTGGCAGAGCCAAGAGGCTGCAGCTTTAAAGTGAGAACTCTTCAAGTGGAAGCTGCTGGATGCAGCTTCTTTTCTTTTAAATGGTAAGTACCTGCTATATTTTCCCTTTCTCGATGGCAAACAAATGGCACATTCACACAACACATACATCCATACATCAATATTCTGTACTATGAACTGTGTGATGTGGATACATCATCTCACTGATATCAATTGGATTCTAAGTACAGATATATTCATTTTATAAGATATATAGTGAATATATACAGGATAATCAATCAGATGTAACAGTCAAGACTGGATGTGAATGGGAAGTATACCACATCAGTATTTTAGGTCTGGTTTCTACTGGTGTAACTTCATTTACTCCAGTGAAGTTACTCCTGATGTATACATTGGTAGCACAGAATCAGGCCCATAGTATTTTTACTATGCGCAAGCCTAGCAAGTGTAATAGTGGATCATTGTGGAATACAACACTGACAACAGCACAGCTATGTAATGGCTGCAAAAGAACAAGCATACGCCAAACAATTTCTACTGTATTCATTTATTTATTTTTGCGTGTCACTATTAGTGAAGACCTTTGTGCTGCTTGGATCGGCTTTAGGATTAGATTGGGGTTCAGAGTTCCTATCCCAGGGTAAACCAGCATTAATGTTTATTTGGAGTTGATGGTATTAAACGTGTGCAAATTATTCTTCTGAGATTTCATCCCTAGGTTAGGCCAGCTAGAATGATGGAAATCTCATAAGATCACCTGTTCTCTGGAAAGTTCTGTGGCACCCAAAACAGATCCAGAAAACTGGCTTTTTTTCTCCTGTGTTGCACCTGTCCCAGAACCAGGCTTCAGGTTGGATGTTCTGGCTCTGGACCATATCTAATTAGCATAACTACAGGGCAATATGTGCACACCATTTTAGGGATTTGGCCAAAGCCCACCCAAACAAGGAAACACAGAATGAAGGTTGCCATTTCTTCCGTAGTTGAGCCCTGTGTATTGCAGTGCTCTGGGACTCTGATTCAGCAGTCAAGGACCAGATTTAGAAAAGTATTCAGGCACCTAAATGCAGATAGAAAAATAAGGGATTTTCAAAAGCACCCAAGTTAGTAGGTAACTAACTCCCATTGATTTGGGAGTTAGGTGCCTACCCTGCTTATCCTACTAGGTGTCTACTGCACCTTTGGGCACGTAAACAGACTTCTAACTTTGGCTCCAACACTTAGGCACATGTTTAATTTAAGCATATTCTGAAAGGAGCATATGTTTAAAATTTAGCATGTTTAATTGCTTTGTTGAATAACAAGGGATTGTGCTTAAAAGCCTTGCTGCATTGAGGTCTGGGAGATGATTCACTTTGCTGAAACCCCTCCATGGGGTAGGCACAATTGAATGACTTACGGACATAGTGGTAGCCCTGCACTTGAAGTCAGACCATTCAAGATTTTTTTGTTTTGTTTAGAAACTAGTTTTTGTTTTTTTCTAAATGGAAGAGAATTATAAATGAATTGGGTAGGGAAGCTATGAAGTTTCTAGTTCATTTAGTTCCTGTTTTCAGTGTTATTCCATTTTTAACATTTACCTAAAGTTTGTGTCTTCCCAAGTCCTATTTCATGGTTAGTATAAGGCCAGCCTGAAAGATAATATATTGTGACTGTTATATTATTTATTTCAAAGCCAAGATATTGATTATTGCATGCTGAAAATGACAAATGGCATCGAAGAAAGGCACGGTCAGCGAGTTCTATTAAAGAAATGATAGTATTGCCCATGGATTGTTAAAAGGTTCAGTTTAGGTACTTTATAGGTTTATATCCATCACTATTTAATGACCAAATGATGAAAAATATGAGTCGCGGGAACAATTTCTTTCTGTTGGAGTTTTAGGTTAAAGCAGTTAGCAAAGTACGACAATTTTTGTGCTAAGATTTTATGCTCTTAGATTTCATAGTGCATAACAATTAGTGCATTTATTTTTAAAGGTGATGATTTTATGTACATATAACAACTAACAATATGACTGGAGTATTATGCAAAAATGAAACATGCTCTGCATAGACAAAGTAAATTACCTTATTTTGGGCTAAATCCTATTCTCTGTTGTACATGCATGCTCATATGGGAAAGCGGCATGCAAGCAGCCAGGCAGGTTATTTCCATAGTACACAGGAATGCACCAGGAAGTACAGCCAGCTAAGGGGTCAACCCCTGCATATAGGGCCTAAAACCCACTGAAGTCAATGGAAAGATTCTCATTGACTTCAGTGAACTTTGGGTTACTATTCCCAGGGTGGAATAGTCCAAGTCGGCATGTCCATTCCCCAAAGTGAGCCACTGGGTATACTCTGTGCAATCCTCTCCTGCAGCAGTTGTATTTCTGTGCCAGGAAATACAGGTATCTCTTACTCATCTTTGCTGCATAGCCCAGGCTGAGTTTGGCCTGTTTGCTACATATTTGTAATTCCTGAAATTTTGGCTGTAATACTGTCCAAGTGTTTTGTTTTTCACAGATTTAAGAGTATCATTTCACCCTTATTCTATTAGAGCCTTCTCTGTTAAAATCACTCTGCTCATGAAAGCTTGTAACCTCTGCATTCAAAATGATAGCAAGAAGCGAGGGTCACTAATAACTCTCCTATCTGAGCTGAGAAACTCCATTTAATCATGATCAGCATTGTTGGCAAATAAGAAACACCACACGATTGGACAACGGTGACATTGTCATAAAGATCCTATCCTGGATGAAATGAACAGCCCGCTGCAGTGCTTGCCACTGTGAATTGTAGCTGTGTGACCTGGAATCTGGCCTAAAAAGCTGGTATAAATCTAGCAAAATAAATCTTTCACAATAGCCTATGGTTTCATGCTGCCTTAACTCAACTCTTTTACCTAATCTCTGACCTTTCTCTATAATTTTTCATATTGTCCAAGGTAAAATTCACCGCCCTCTGTTGCAGGATACTCAACTGAGAGCAATCATGAGCTCATACTTTATCCTGAGATAGATAAACAGAGTGGGCAATAGGATGCTCATGAGAAACCTTTGGGGAGTTTGGCAACATTGTGCATTTAATTTAATAGAGGCAGCCACATTAATTTCTTTTTTGATATTGCTTTATTTTAATGCATCTTGTAACAAATCCATTGCTGAATATATCATAACTGGTATTTAAACTGCCCTCAGAGAACATCTGGGGTAGAACCCAAGCTTCCCTTCTCTCTTGTACAGGTCTCTTAGCACTTCAGGAAAACTGTGTTAGTTGTAGCAGTCTGAAGGTTTATATGCTTTAGAACAGACAGTATAGTGTGCAAAAAGAAAAGGAGGACTTGTGGCACCTTAGAGACTAACCAATTTTTTTGAGCATGAGCTTTTGTGAGCTACAGCTACATCGGATGTAGCTCACAAAAGCTTATGCTCAAATAAATTGGTTAGTCTCTAAGGTGCCACAAGTCCTCCTTTTCTTTTTGCGAATACAGACTAACACGGCTGCTACTCTGAAACCTATACAGTGTGCGATGTCCTCTCTCACACACTTGTTTGTTTACACACACACACACACACATTCTCAGGTAGGTCAGTTGTTCTATCTAGTACCCTTGAGTGGCACACAAACAAGCTGCACCTCTCTTACCCCTCCCAGAATTGAGCAAAGTTCATTCACAAGTGACTGGGCTTCATAGCAATTCAATCCCAACAGCCAGGATCTGTGTCCTCAAACATACAGACATCACGGTGTGCAGCTCCACTGCAAGCCATGTCCTGCCACATGGACTCAGAGTGCCACATTTGAATCATGTTAGTAGTGGGGAGTTAAGATAAAGTGCATATCAGTCTGATATAGGGTGACCAGATGTCCCGATTTTATAGGGACAGTCCTGATATTTGGGGCTTTTTTTTATATGGGCTCCTATTACCCCCCACTCCCTGTCCCGATTTTTCACACTTGATATTTGGTCACCCTAGTCTGATATAAAGAATCACACCATTCCTCTCTATTCAGCACATAAGCACTGCTTTAAGCAGTACCTTGTTAGTACAGTGCCCCAAAAGACATAAAGGGCATTAACCTAAAATTAAGGTACCACAAAAAACTGGAGGTTCTGGTCCCCCACTACATTACATTTCTAGCCAACATTTTTTAAAATGAGTGCCTATATACCTAGGCACCTAAGTAAGTGACCTGCTCTTCAAAAGGACCATATACCAATACCTTTTGAATTTACTGGGATCTGCTGACAACTCAGAGTTTTTGAAAGTCAGGCCACTTATTTAGATACCTGTGGACTTAAAGCCTAACTTTGGATACCCATTTTAGAAGACCCTGGCTTTTTCCCCACTGCCTGGAGACAGGCTGCTTCCCCTTTCTTCAGGGACAAATAGTGAGGTCACAAGGAGAACAACAGCCTATGAACATAGAAATAAGAGATGGAAAAGACCTGTTAAGTACTCAAGTGCATCTCTGGACCATCTAGTCCAAACCTGTGCTGCTCCTTCTGATTAAGGGCATGCTGCTCTTTCTGGCTGTGGGTTAGAAACGTTATAGTGAATCATAATTAAAACTGTCCATTTTGGAATATCTTTCTGTGTAATCGACCAGAAAGGTCTGGTTTCCAAGACAAGCAAACCAACAAAAACATGCTGTCAATCCACAAAGTAAGATTTTTCAGCTGAAACTGCTGTCAAGGTAGGTCAGTTTTTAGGCCTAGTGATGCTCTTGATCATGTTCCATTAAGGAAGCTGTCCCCAGATTTTTATGTACTTCCCTTATGTCCTGCTCCCATACTTCGGCTATGTCTATGCTACGGACCTTACAGCCACACAGCTGTGCCACTGTATGGTCTTCCGTATAGTTGCTTTTGCCAGCAGGAGAGAGCTCCCACCCCCCAATGACCTGCATGAACTATGTCTCCTGCCAACACAGCACTGTCCACACCAGCACTTTGGTTGGTGAAACTTATGTCGGTCAGGGGGATGGTTTTTTCACACCCCTGATTGACAA
This sequence comes from Lepidochelys olivacea, assembly GCF_965140295.1. NCBI lineage: Eukaryota > Metazoa > Chordata > Testudines > Cheloniidae > Lepidochelys > Lepidochelys olivacea. The sequence continues at coordinate 106,441,338 of NC_140417.1, forward strand.
AAGTTTTGCTGACAAAAGTGCTAGCATAGACAAAGCCTTACTTACTCCTGGCTACTCTAAAGAAACCTAGCTTCTTGCTACTCCCACAGAACAAGCAGGTATCATGACTGCTTCATAGCTTGTGCTGTTGCTTGGGGGCTGCTGTCACTCTGGCTGTTGTTACGAGGACAGCAGTGCTATTCTGAAGATGCATACTAAAAATGGCCATTACACACTGTGGGCCCAATCCCGCTGCTATTCCAGTAAATGGAATTTTGCTACTGACTTCAGTGGGAAAAGCAAGCCCAATATCTTATTTCTGGAAATTACTCCTGACTCAGACCAGGGGCTAAGGCCCTAGTTCTGCTTTTATTGAAGTTAATGGCAAAACCCCCACTGACTCTGCCATTTGCAATATCAGACCCAAAGCAGTTGGTATTACCTAGGTATTTCCCCCCATGAAAAATTGGAATATTAAAGCCACACCCATGAGAGACCTATCTATGCAGACCTAACATCCAGTGTAGACAGTGCTATGTCAATGGAAGAATTCTTCCTTCTACTTAGCTACCACCTCTTGGGGAGGTGGAGAACCCCACCCGTTGTCACAGGTAGTGTCTACCCAGAAGCGGTTTTAGTCTCTCTATGCCTCACTTCCTCATCTGTAAAATAGAACTCCCCAACCTCAGAGAGGCATTGTGAAGATAAATACATTAAAATTGTGAGGAGCTTAGATTTTATGGTAATAGGGGCCATATAAATTTCCTTCAATTGATAAGCAAAAGTAGCAAAGTCAGGCCCTTGGTTTGAAGTGCATAATAAAGCACTGTGAAAATATAACATTTAATAGAATCATAGAAATGCAAGCCTGTAAGGGACTTTAATAGATTCATAGATACTGTCATAAATATAAATGGAAGGGTAAACCCCTTTAAAATCCCTCCTTGCCAGAGGAAAAATCCTCTCACCTGTAAAGGGCTAAGAAGCTAAAGGTAACCTCGCTGGCACCTGACCAAAATGACCAATGAGGAGACAAGATACTTTCAAAAGCTGGGAGGAGGGAGAGAAACAAAGGGTCTGTGTCTGTCTATATGCTGCTTTTGCCGGGGATAGATCAGGAATGGAGTCTTAGAACTTTAGTAAGTAATCTAGCTAGGTATGTGTTAGATTATGATTTCTTTAAATGGCTAAGAAAAGAATTGTGCTGAATAGAATGACTATTTCTGTCTGTGTGTCTTTTTTGTAACTTAAGGTTTAGCCTAGAGGGATTCTCTATGTTTTGAATCTAATTACCCTGTAAGGTATCTACCATCCTGATTTTACAGAGGTGATTCCTTTACTTCCATTTACTTCTATTTCTATTAAAAATCTTCTTGTAAGAAAACTGAATGCTTTTTCATTGTTCTCAGATCCAAGGGTTGGGTCTGTGGTCACCTATGCAAATTGGTGAGGATTTTTACCAAACCTTTCCCAGGAAGTGGGGTGCAAGGGTTGGGAGGATTTTGGGGGGAAAGACGTGTCCAAACTACGTTTCCCAGTAAACCCAGTTAGAGTTTGGCGGTGGCAGTGGATATTCCAAGGACAAAGCATAAAATTAATTTGTACCTTGGGGAAGTTTTAACCTAAGCTGGTAAAAGTAAGCTTAGGAGGTTTTCATGCAGGTCCCCACATCTGTACCCTAGAGTTCAGAGTGAGGGAGGAACCTTGACAGATACTAAGGTCAGAAGGGACCATAATGATCATCTAGTCTGACCTCCTGCACAACGCAGGCCACAGAATCTCACCCATCCACTCCTGCGAAAAACCTCACCTATGTCTGAGCTATTGAAGTCCTCAAATCATGGTTTAAAGACTTCAAGGAGCAGAGAATCCTCCAGCAAGTGACCCGTGCCCCATGCTACCGAGGAAGGTGAAAAACCTCCAGGGCCTCTTCCAATCTGCCCTGGAGGAAAATTCCTTCCTGACCCCAAATATGGCGATCAGCTAAACCCTGAGCATATGGGCAAGATTCACCAGCCAGATACTACAGAAAATTCTTTCCTGGGTAACTCAGATCCCACCCCATCTAACATCCCATCACAGGCCATTAGGCCTATTTACCATGAATATTTAAAGATCAATTAATTACCAAAGTCATGTTATCCCATCATACCATCTCCTCCATTAAACTTATCGAGTTTAATCTTAAAGCCAGATAGATCTTTTGCCCCCACTGCTTCCCTTGGAAGGCTATTCCAGAACTTCACTCCTCTGATGGTTAGAAACCTTCGTCTAATTTCAAGTCTAAACTTCCTGCTGGCCAAGTTATATCCATTTGTTCTTGCATCCACATTGGTACTGAGCTTAAATAATTCCTCTCCCTCTCTGGTATTTATCCCTCTGATATATTTATAGGGAGCAACCATATCTCCCCTCAACCTACTTTTAGTTAGGCTAAACAAGCCAAGCTCCTTGAGTCTCCTTTCATAAGACAAGTTTTCCATTCCTCGGATCATCCTCGTAGCCCCTCTCTGTACCTGTTCCAGTTTGAATTCATCCTTCTTAAACATGGGAGACCAGAACTGCACACGGTATTCCAGGTGAGGTCTCACCAGTGCCTTGTATAACGGTACTAAAACCTCCTTATACCTACTGGAAATATCTCACCTGATGCATCCCAAGACCGCATTAGCTTTTTTCCACAGCCATATCACATTGGCGGCTCATAGTCATCCTATGATCAATCAATACTCCAAGGTCCTTCTCCTTCTCCATTACTTCTAATTGATGCGTCCCCAGCTTATAACTAAAATTCTTGTTATTAATCCCTAAATGCATAACCTTACACTTCTCACTATTAAATTTCATCATATTACTATTACTCCAGTTTACAAGGTCATCCAGATCCTCCTGTAGGATATCCCTGTCCTTCTCTAAATTGGCAATACCTCCCAGCTTTGTATCATCTGCAAACTTTATTAGCACACTCCCACTTTTTGTGCCGAGGTCAGTAATAAAAAGATTAAATAAGATTGGTCCCTTTCTGATCCTTGAGGAACTCCACTGGTAACCTCCCTCCAGCCTGACAGTTCACCTTTCAGTAGGACCCGTTGTAGTCTCCCCTTTAACCAATTCCTTATCCACCTTTCAATGTTCATATTGATCCCCATCTTTTCCAATTTAACCAATGTGGCACGGTATGAAACGCCTTACTGAAATCTAGGTAAATTAGATCCACTGCGTTTCCTTTGTCTAAAAATTCTCTTACTTTCTCAAAGAAGGAGATCAGGTTGGTTTGGCACGATCTATCTTTCGTAAAACCAGGTTGTATTTTGTCCCATTTACCATTGACTTCAATGTCCTTCACTACTTTCTCCTTCAAATTTTTCTCCAAGACCTTGCATACTACAGATGTCAAACTAACAGGCCTGTAGTTACCTGGATCACTTTTTTCCCTTTCTTAAATATAGGAACTATGTTAGCAATTCTCCAATCATATGGTACAATACAACTCCTGAGTTTACAGATTAATTAAAAATTCTTGCTAATGGGCTTGCAATTTTGGATGCCAATTCCTTTAATATTCTTGGATGAAGATTATCTGAGCCCCCCGATTTAGTCCCATTAAGCTGTTTGAGTTTCCCTTCTACCTCAGATATGGTAATATCTACTTCCATATCCTCATTCCCATTTGTCATGCTACCATTATCCCTAAGATCCTCTTTAGCCTTATTAAAGACTGAGGCAAAGTATTTGTTTAGATATTGGGCCCATGCCTAGATTATCCTTAACCTCCACTCCATCCTCAGTGTTTAGTGGTCCCACTTCTTCTTTCTTTGTTTTCTTCTTATTTATATGGCTATAGAACCTTTCACTATTGGTTTTAATTCCCTTTGCAAGGTCCAACTGTACTTGACTTTTAGCTTGTCTCACTTTATCCCTACATGTTCTGACCTCAGTAAGGTAGCTTTCCTTGCTGATCTCTCCCATCTTCCACTCTCTGTACGCTTTCTGCTTTTTCTTAATCACCTCTCTGCGATGCTTGCTCATCCAGCTTGGTCTACAACTCCTGCCTAAGAATTTTTTCCCCTTTCTTGGGATGCAGGCTTCCGATAGCTTCTGCAGCTTTGATTTAAAGTAATCCCAGGCCTCCTCTACCTTTAGATCCATCTAGTCCAGTTGTCTGCTCTGAGGCAGGACTAAGTATTTTCTAGCCCATCCCTAATATGTGTTTGTCTAACCTGCTCTTAAAAACCTCCAATGATGGAGATTTCACAACGCCCGTAGGCAATTTGTTCCAGTGCTTAACTACCCTGACAGTTAGGAAGTTTTTCCTAATGTCTAACCTAAAAATCTCTTGTTGCAATTGAAGCACACTACTTCTTTTCCTGTTCTCAGCAGATAAGGAGTACAATTTATCACCCTCCTTTTTATAAAAACCTTTTATTTACTTAAAGACTGTCTCGGTCTTCTCTTCTCCAGATTAAACAAACCTGATTTTTTCAATCTTTCCTCATAAGTCATGTTTTCTAGACCTTTAATCATTTTTGCTGCTCTCCTCTGGACTTTCTCCAATCTGTCCACATCTTTTCTGAAGTGTGGTGCCCAGATATGGACATAGTACTCCACTGAAGCCTTATCTGTGCTAAGGAGAGTGAAATAATTTCTTCTTGGGTCTTGCTTACTCCACTTCTGCTAATATATCCCAGCATGATGTTAACTTTTTTGCAACAGTATTACATTGTTGACTCATCTTTAGTTTGTAATTCACTATAACCCCCAAATCCTCTTCTGCAGTATTCCTTCCTAGGCAGTCATTTCCCATTTTGTATTTGCAATTGAGTATTCCTTCCTAAGTGGAGTACTTAGCATTTACTCTTATTGAATTTCATCCTATTTATTTCAAACAATTTCTCCAGTTTGTCAGTTTTTTTTTTTTTAATTCTAATCCTGTCCTCCAACTTGCTTGCAATGGTCCCCTCACCCCGCCCCGCCCCAGCATGGTATTATCTGCAAACTTGAGAAGTGTACTCTCTATCCTATTATCCAAATAATTTATGAAGATATTGAACAGAACCACACCCAGGACAGATCTCTGAGGGACCCCACTTGATATGCCCTTCCATCAGGACAGTGAATCTTTGATAACTACTCTCTGAATATGATTTTTCAAACAGTTGTGAATCCATCTTATATTATGTTTGTCTAGACTGCATTTCCCAAGCTTGTTTATGAGAAGATCATGGAAGACAGTATCAAAAGCCTTACTAAAGTCGAAATAACACCTCTACTGATTGCCCCCTGGCCCTTCATAAGACTTGTTACCCTGTAATGGAAGCATATTGGTTGGTTTGACATGATTTGTTCTAGACAAATCCATGCTGATTGTTACTTATCTTATTATCTCCTAGGTACTTACAAATTGACAATTTGCTCTGTTATCTTTCCAGGCACAATAGTTATGCTGATTGGTCTGCAATTCCCTGAGTTGTCCTTATTAACCTTTTTATAGTTAGGTACTATATTTGCTCTTTTCCAGTCCTCTGGGATCTCTCCCAACATCCATGGGTTCTCAAAGGTAATCGCTAATGGCTCAGAGATCTCTTCAGCCAGTTCCTTAAATATTCTAGGATGTATTTTGTCAGGCCCTGTCGACTTGAAGATATCTAACTTGCCTAAGTAATTTTTAACTTGTTCTTTCTCTATTTTAGCCTCAGATCATACCATATACACTGATGTTCATTCTGTTAGTCATCTAATCATTGCTAACATTTTTGGTGAAAACTACAATGAAAAAGGCATTTAACACTTTGGCCACAGCTGCATTTTGTGTTATGGTGTTAACTTCATGTAATAATGGGCTTTCTCTGTCCTTAGTCTTCCTCTTGCTTCTAATGTATTTGCAAAATGTTTTCTTGTTACCATCACTACCAAGTCCTGTGCTTTGGATAATTTTGTTAGCTGTTTTTCTAAAAAAAATCTCATTCACCTCTTCTTCCGACTTAGGTGGTCTACAGTAGACCCTTCCCATGACATCACCCTTGTTGTTTTTAACCTTTTATCCTTACCCAGAGACTTTCAACAGGTTGGCCTCCCACTTCTATTTTGACCTCGGTGCAAGCATATACGTCTTTGCTATACAAGGCAACACCTCCTCCCTTTTTTCTCTTGCCCATCCTTCCTGAGCAAGTTGTACTGTTCTATACCAATATTCTTGTCATGATTATCCCACCTACTCTCTGTGATGACAATTTTATGTCATAATTGTGATTATTCACCAGTATTTCAAGTTCTTCCTCGTTATTCCCCATACCTCTTGCATTAGTATAAAGACATCTAAGATGTTTATTAGATTTCCCCTCTATAGCCCCTCGTCTCTCCTTTGTCCTTGATATGATTGCACATGTTCCCTCCAGATTCTGACCCTTCAGCCAGGTCTCCATGTTCTGGACTTACCTGCAGGCATTTGTCTTCTGCTCCTGTCAAACATAGTTTAAAGCCTGCCTCACTAGATTAGCCAGTCTGTTTCAGAAGATACCCTTCCCCTTCCTTGATAAGTCGACCCCATCTATGCTCAGCTGTCCTTCTCGGAACAGCGTCACATGGTCGAGGAAGCCACACTCATATAAATATGCACAACACATTATTGTCAAGTTTTTTTTAGTAGTAAAACAAACTTGTTCCTGGGCTGAGATCCTGTACATTAAACTTAATCTTAAAACAAATATTGTGCGTTGAACTGATAAATCTCTCAAAACCAGGAATTTACAAGGGAAATGGTAACTCCACCTAAATTATAAGGTTCATAATCTTTATAACCAACCCTAACATCTTGCAGCTAGTGCTAATAAAATGAAAGGAACTGTTACTTTTATACAAAGTGTTTGTGCAAGCAATATTTGTAGTCTTCTAGAAGATGAAAAACAAAATGTTTTCACCTGTCAATTTTATCCCTCTCTGTTTGGCAAGTATATTTTGGAAAACAATAAAATCGAGGAAATGCAAAATTAAGGGTGAAAAGCAACATATGTCTGCACACAAATGCCTAGTAATAACTGGGAACTCCCTTAACTGCATTTTTAATGAATCCTCTGTGCCCTGGTATTGAAGTGCATATGGCTTGTTTCACCCTTAGTAGTGAATTTCCTTGCTTGCATTGTCTTCTGACATAAACTTAATTTCCCTTTGATGCTATGTGGTGGTGTGGAGCAGTGATTATGGCATGGCACTGGGAGTATTTGGGTACTAGTCTCACCTCTGCCCTGGAGTTACTCTATGACATCTGGTAAATTGCTTTCTCTCTCCAGACCTCAGCTTCTCCATCTGTAAAATGAACCCTAATTCCAATCAGGGCCATTAGGCACTCCTGTAATATAAATATTACAATATGATAGTACATCTTCTTTCCTCAGTGCATTTGTGCATCCATGGTGGACAACATATAGGGAGTTTCTAGTTCAGGTTCTTGACAGATGTAAACCATTAATTAAACAAAGCATGACAAATCTGAGTCAGGCAGATTAGTACTCTGAACAAAATTTATGTTTATAAAATGTTGACAAAACAACATACATGAAATGGGTTTCTCTACCTGTGTATTTCATGACAGAGATAAATAGGACATTTTAATAATTTTACAGTTAGCCAATGATTTAACATTGGCTTTATTGCATATATAGACAGAATATTTTATAGCATATATTTTTCTTTTATCTAAACATCTATATTTATTTTCAGTTTTTACTTTGAGCATTTTGCTACCTTCGCTACAAGTTTCTGAGCAACTTCTTGTTAAAAGTCTGCTCTTATTCCCATTGAAGCCAATGGGAGATTTGCCATTGACTTCAGGGGGAACAGTATCTGGCTTGAAGTTTGATATTTCTTGTGAGGATCTAAAAATAATCTCTCCCCCCCCCCGCTTTATATTTGGGCTATAAATCAAACTTGGCTGAGAAACAGTTTATCATATCTTTCAAACCTGTCTGTACTGTTTCACATTACTCGGAGTTTCTCAAATCAATGCACAAACAGTGTATTATAGTTTCCTGAGCACGTATCTACTGAGTGTGGACATCTATACAACACTAACTGCAGCAAAACTCCCAAGGTTCTGTCTCAGCTATGCTGGGTGTAATATCAAACCTAGGAGCGAGCTTTTAGAGTTGGTCTCTTCTTAGGTTGCTCCAACATCTTGGTCAAGAATTTGAGGACTATCTTCCCAGGGTAGTATATTGTCCTAATGTACTATCATAATGTGGATCATAATGTCAAAGAATGTCCCCTGATGAGGGGTAGCCAGGTATGCAGATGCTTTAATGCAGAGTTTCAAATCTGTTGCATTTATTAATTTAACATAAAAAACCCCACTGCTATAAACTCAGTTTCATGATTTAACTTTCCTGATGTAAATATAACCACAGTGCAAGAACCTCTTTGAATGGGGCAGAGTTACAGTTTCTTTGAGAATGAGTGACAGGATAATCTAGGCAACATTGTCAGACAATTCTCCAGGACATGGTAACATCAGTGACTTCCCTCCAGGAACACAGAAGAACCAAGGGTGGGGATCAGGAAGAATGATGAAATGCCACTGTTGTATGAAATTACCTTCACTAGAACTCGAAATATTTTTCAACTAAATACTCACCACTTTTCTGAACTCCAATCTGAACTCTGCGGTCAATGTTTATTTTGGTGGCAGATACAGTGACTTACACTGTCTTTTTACGAAAAACAGTCAAGCAGTGACAACTTAACAAGGGATATTTCCTAAAGTTTAGGTGAGAGATACTCAATGTCTCATTGAAAAAACACAGAAAAATCCTTCATTGCCAGAGGAAGAGACTTTTTTTAAATTGCCTTAACTTAAGAGAGAGTCTGCTACCCAAATGAGTGAGACTTGGCAAATCTGGAACTGTGGGTCAGTTTGGGAACCTAGAGGCAGAGCATGTTTCCATGTATGAGACTTCTACAGAGGCTGGGGAACATGTCATTTCCATCCAAACCTAGATGTTTCTCTACCAGTTAAGCTTAGGCAGAGAAGACCAGCTTTATGCAACAATGTGTTCCCCAGCTGTAATGATCTATCACCAGGGGGAGACAAGCACCTCTCTGCTGATAGAAAATGCGGGAGCTGGTTGCAATGATAGGATGGCTGGGCACAATCATGACACATTTACCATGTTGTCTGT